>NC_056627.2:202909460-202916960 GCF_002870075.4 Lactuca sativa | reverse complement strand
ATCAAATTTTAGACCAAATTTTCAACCAAGACCATCTTTTGGACAAAATAACTCAAGTTTTCAACCAAGACCATCTTTTGGTCAAAACAACTCAGGTTTTCAACCTAGACCTTACTTTGGACAAAATTCTCAAAGACCTTCTTTCCAAAATAACTCAAACCAAGGTTTTCAAAACCAGGGATTTCAAAACGATCCCAACTCAGGTCATAATCACAATCCAAACAACAGTTTTCAAAATCAAAACAGAGGTTTCCAAAATCAAGGTTACAACAATCAAAACAATGGTTTTCAAAATAACCAAAATTTTGGATTCCAACAAAACCATTCTCAACCTTCCCAACAAACCCAAAGTCAAACACCTGAAAGACTTCCGATTAAAAGTCAAAAGGATGATAGTGATGAAGAAGTGATCATTTGTCACAACTGCAAAGGAACAAATCACTATGCCAGAGAATGTCGAGCCAAAAACAAAACCAAAATCAAAGACTCGGCATACTATGCTCAAAGAGCCGATGAATTGAAGAAACTGGAAAACCAAGAAAAGCAAAGAGCATTGATGGCAATCCATGAACCAAGTGTGGAATACTGGCCAACTTCTGATGACGAAGCTGAACACGAACCAACACAATCAAACTTCTGCTTCGTAGCTGGTGTTGAAATACCTTCAAGAGCTCCAAACGTCATAGAACAGGTATGGTCTATGATCTCTGAACTTGGTTTTTCCAAAACGATTTTTGAGTCCCACATAACCAAAATTGAGACTAGTCTGGAAGTTGATCTCAAAACATATCATGACACAATGGTCAATTATGATATTTGCAAATCTGAGTTACAAACCTTGCAACTCAAATTTGGAGAATCAACAAGAACGAAAAGCAAATTGGAAAGAGACGTTGAAAGAAAATCAGAAGATTATAATCACGTCTTGGAACAATTAAATCAGACCCTAATTCAAAAAAGGGATTTGGAACTAAAAAATCAGTCAGTCATTTCTTCTGAAATAAAAGATGTTTTAGAAATGGAAATCCTTCAGTTGAAACAAGACTTTCAAGAATCAACTGACAAATACAATGTTTTAAATGAAAAATTGACTGATTCTTTAAAACAAATCAATTCTCTTGAAACCGAGAATAAAAGACTGATATGGAATATGGATTCAATCAAAGTTGCCAGAAAACTAAGTGATGATATTTTCACCAAGGCAAACTCCTTAGGAACTGGCAAAATTGATACGAATTATAGACCAGGAATTGGAAGAGAATCCTTTGAAATTGAACAAGCAAAACAGGAAAACATGACGAATTGTGAAAACTCTGAATCTACTCTACCTAATCTTTTCACATCTGTTAATGAGGAAGATTCAGATGAAGAAACAGTTATCAACTGTAGTCCAGATGATACTGCTTTCAGTGTTTCCAAAAAGTCTTTCAAAAGAGTTGTAAATTCTGAAACAGACTTTGCAAGTTCTTTAACTCACCAAATCAAACATACCGATAGAACCACTAAACTCAAAAACTTTTTGAATGGAGAAAATTCCTCTTATGAGGATGGTAGTACTTCTATACCAACTGCTTTTCCTACAATGACTTCATCAATTGTTGGAAAAACTAGTCTGGGACAAAAATACTCCAAGAAACAACAAACAAGCAAAAAATCCATTGAAGTCACCAAAACCCCACTAATCAAGCCAAACTTTTTTGAAAAACAACCAAAGAAACCAGTTAAACCATACGTCATACCTCATAAACAGGTTTCCAAACAAAAACCAAAATCTTTTCAAAAACCTTTTGAAAACCGCTTTCAAGATATTACTTTTAATCATTCAAGGAACTTTCAAAAACCATCACATCAGAAAGTTTCAAACCATCATCATCAAAAAGCCTTTCAAAATCGCCCATCACATCCCAGATATGAAGAAAACTTTTCAAACAAACCTTCACATCTAGGATATCTTTCACCAAATCACAGATCTTATCAACCCACAGGTTTTCAAAAACAAATCGCATTTTGGGTAAAATTGATAGATCAAATCAAACCTCAACCATTCCATCGTTATAAACCAAACCATTACAATAATGTGAAGTCAAATGATAAAAGAAATTCATTAAGAAAAGCACCCAAAATAACAACTGACAAACCAGGACCCATTCAGATTTGGGTACCTAAACTTTTTGTCTGATTGCAGGTACTTAATGCTGGAGAACCCAATGATGATTCATGGTATATTGATAGTGGCTGCTCCAAGCATATGACAGGAAACCGGAACTACTTACGTGACTTCAAACCTATACAAACCAATCAAGATGTTACCTTCGGCAACAACATGAAAGCAAAAATCAAAGGTTATGGAAACATAACAAATGGTAATTTTACCATAAAGAAAGTTGCCTTCGTCGATGACCTGAAACACAACCTCATCAGTGTTTCTCAACTGTGTGATAACAATCTTGAAGTTCTTTTCACCAAACAACGAAGCTTGATCATGGACGCCAAAACCAAAGATGTTATAGTTGATTCTAACCGTGCCGGAAATATGTATCCACTTGACATGGATCTTATCTATGGTAAACCCGATATCTGTTTGTTATCTAAAGCCCCAGCAGATATTAGTTGGTTATGGCACCGCCGCCTTTCCCATCTAAACTTTGGTTACATCAACAAATTAATCGGCGATGATCTTGTTTGAGGGCTACCACTTCTGAAGCTTGATAACGAAACTCTTTGTGCTGCATGTGAAAAAGGAAAACTTTCCAAATCCACTCACAAAAGCATCTCAGAATCTAGTGTGTCCGAACCACTAGAGTTGTTGCACATAGACCTTTGTGGCCCTGCCAAAACCCAAACCATACAAGGGAAGAAGTACATTCTTGTTGTCGTTGATGGTTTCTCGCGCTTTACTTGGGTCTTTTTCTTAAGACTAAAATCAGAAGCACCTGAAGAGATGATCAACTTCATCAAACAAATCGAGCTGAAGCTGAAACGACCTGTTCGAAGAATCCGAAGTGATAATGGTTTAGAGTTCAAAAACAATACTCTAGATTCATTTCTCAAAGACAAAGGAATTGAACATAACTTCTCAGCCCCATACACTCCACAACAGAACGGTGTTGTCGAAAGAAGGAACCGAACTCTATGTGAAGCTGCAAGATCAATGCTTATCTTCGCTGATCTGCCACAATACTTCTGGGCAGAAGCAATAGCCACAGCTTGCTATACTCAAAATCGTTCCTTAATCCATAAACATCTTCATAAAACACCATATGAAGTCATTAACAACCGAAAACCAAACATCAAATTTTTTCATATTTTCGGTTGTCGATGCTTCGTAAAGAATAATAAAGATCACCTTTCAAAATTTGAATCAAGGTCGGACGAAGGAATTTTCCTTGGTTACTCTTTTTCTTCAGCTGCTTATCGAGTACTGAATAAACGTACTAGAGTAATTGAAGAAAGTACCGATGTTCATTTCGATGAATTTTATGTTAGGAAATTGGATCGTGAACATTTTGGTTCACAAATGATTGAAAATATTTTTCAAAATCCAATTCAACAAACACCTTCTCCTGACATAGACATTGAAATCGATCTTGATTTGCTTTTTGAACAACCAAAAACCGCTTACAATTCTGAACTTCTAACTACTTTAATTGACCCTACAGGAACACCCAGTGAAGTAATTCCACAAACAAACCAAAATGATGCAAATCAATTCGAGGGGGAACCACCAACACATACTTCCTCTTTGGAACAAACACCAAATCCTCCTTTAAACACCCCATCCCCAAATAGCCAAAACAATCCCGATGCATCATTTATGGGGGAACCTTCAAACCTATTCCAAGATGAAACGCCCGGAGAAGAACAATGGGATACTGAAACTCCAATTATTATAGCGGAAGAGAATCGCTTAATAAAGTGGACCAGAAATCATCCAACAGACCAAATCATCGGAGATCCCAACATAGGCATTCAGACTAGAGGCGCATCCACAAATGAATGTTTATTTGGAGCCTTCTTATCCACGACTGAACCCAAAACCATACATTCTGCTATAAAAGATCCAGATTGGGTAAAAGCTATGCAAGAAGAGCTAGCAGAATTTGAAAGAAACGACGTATGGAATCTTGTTCCTACTCCACCCGATGTTACTGTTATAGGTTCAAGATGGGTATACAGAAACAAGACTGACGATCAAGGAGTCATTTGTCGAAACAAGGCACGTCTTGTAGTCAAAGGATATTCACAACAAGAGGGAATCGACTACGATGAAACATATGCTCCAGTTGCCCGAATTGAAGCAATTCGCATCTTTCTTGCCTATGCTGCACATAAGAATTTCAAAGTATTCCAAATGGATGTTAAATGTGCATTCCTACATGGAGAGATAGATCGCGAAGTATACATCCAACAACCACCAGGTTTCGAAGATCCCAAATTTCCAGATCACAGCTTTAAATTGCAGAAAGCTGTCTACGGCTTGAAACAAGCACCTCGAGCTTGGTATGCCACGTTGTCAACCTTTCTCGAAGAATCAGGTTTTAAAAGAGGTTCAATTGATCAAACCCTCTTTCGTAAAATCTTTAATAAACATCTGTTAATCGTACAAATATATGTTGATGACATTATTTTCGGTTCTACTGATGAATCTTTAAGTGTTAAGTTTGCAGATCTAATGAAGAGCAAATTTGAAATGAGCATGATTGGGGAGATGACTACTTTTCTCGGACTTCAAATCAAACAGTCAACTGATGGCATTTTCATCAACCAAGAGAATTATGTCAAAAACCTACTCACTCGTTTTTTAATGGAAAAATCGAATACCGCAAAAACCCCAATGGCTTTTGGATACAAAATTGATGCAGACTTAAATGGCAAACCCGTTGACCAGAAAAGATATCGTGGAATGATCGGATCACTCTTGTACCTCATTGCTAGCAGACCTGACATCATGTTTTCTACATGTGTCTGTGCTAGATACCAAGCAAATCCTATGGAATCCCATGTAGTTGCTGTGAAACGCATCTTCAAATACCTTAAAGGCACTCCCAAACTTGGCCTTTGGTATCCAGCTAAATCCGATTTTCAGCTGAATGCTTTCACCGACTCAGACTACGGAGGATGCAAGCTAGATAGGAAGAGTACATCTGGTAGCTGTCAATTCCTAGGAGGTAGACTAGTGAGTTGGACTTCAAAGAAACAGACTTGTGTATCCACATCAACAGCAGAAGCTGAATATGTTGCTGCCGCCAGCTGTTGTTCACAAGTCATATGGATGCAAACTCAACTGCGTGACTATGGCTTCCAAATCTCACAAATTCCCATATTTTGTGACTCAACTAGTGCAATTGCCATTTCTCACAATCCCGTTCACCATTCCATGACAAAGCACATCGACATTCGATATCACTTTATCAAAGACAACATTCAAAAGGGTCATATCGAACTACACTTCATCAACTCCGAAGATCAAATTGCCGATGTCTTCACTAAGGCTCTCGATGAAACGAAGTTTCAATACTTCCTAGGCCGTCTAGGAATGTTAAATCCAGATAACATCCATCCTTAAACTTTTACTTTTTGTTTGTACAAAAGTGTGTTTACTTTCACTCAAAAAGAAAATTCAAAAACATTTGAAAACTGCTTTCTTTTCAAAAAAAACCAAAAACATTGAAATAACCAATATTTCCAAAAACATTCAGAAAAACAAATCTTCAAAAATATAATAAAAGACTTGCCATAATAAGCTTTTATAGAACCTTGTGATTAATCGTCTTTTGACTTAATTTTCAGATGCTTATGCTCGATGAAGATTTTAAGTCATATTGATTCTCAATTGGAGTGAAGGTTCAAATCTCCTACTTTTCATAATGTACATAACTTTATTTCCTTCAATTTTATTTCATTATTGATGATTTTAAAAAGGGACATAAGGTTAGGAGGTTCAGATGAAAACAAAAACCCATGTGAGAATTTGTGCCTCATCAATCTGAATCATTGTGGAATTCATTTCTTGTGAGCTTAGGTGTGTCACTATTGCTTATAAGGTATATCCGATTATACCTTGTCACGGTCTCATTTTTGCTTAGATATCAAAATGACCAGGGACGATACATTCATTTCCTACATACTAGACAAACTGTCTTTTATACCACTAATCCCTACCTAGATATAAGCCAACCAAAAATGATGTCTTGAGATCCCGTGATCCATCAACAAGAAAAGATGAAACAAGATAAAGAAGAATCAACAAGAAATCCAAATCATTCACCGAAGAAATACCAAACAAAAAAAAAAAAAAAAAAAAAAAAAAAAAAAAAAAAAAAAAAAACTCTAAATTTGGTATTTTCAAACAAAGTTCAACCACATGGTTATTTCAAAGCAAACATCAAAAGATCTCGTGATCTGTTTTTAACCATTTTTCACAAAAAGGGATATCTTAATCCCGCAAGATAGATACTCTCAAAAATCCCAATTTTCTCAAATGTAGCAAATTCTCGATGCTAAAACAAAATATCCTTTTACAACAAATAGATATTGATCAACAAAAAGGATACCATCAAAGAAAAAGCTGCAACAACAATGGATTTCCCGGGATACTGTAGCCTTCATCACTGAAGATTCTTAGTTGCAAACTGCACTATGAAAATTGCTAAACCCCTCTACATGTATTTCCTGACGGAGAGAGAGTGAACTTAAATGGTATGAATGAAGAAACCCGCTGAGTAATGCCGAAACCAGTCTTATGTGATTGATTATCTAATAATGAGACTAAGTGACCTTTCGGGAAAAGCATAGTCGAACACCTCCAATATGAGTGTGAGTCGTCAGAGAGAGATATCACTCATTTTTAGTGATCATTAACTTGTTCTGCTGCCAGAACAATCAAACACCCAAGTGAAGTGTGAGTTATACCTATGAGCGTTCATCTGAATCGACCTGTTAGACCACTTGTCGTCATTAATAATGCTATAAAATCTTAGGAAATTTCTTTAGATACATATATGGCTACCCTTTGATAACCGAACCCGAGAGTTTAATTCGGAAACAAATTTCTGAAAATCTTTTACATAAGATATGTTAAACAAAGTCACAAACTTTCAAAACAATCACTATGTTTTATATATCTTATCTATTGACAAATCTTTTATCTCGAATCTTCAAAAGTTCAAAACTGTCAACATGATTATATCATATATGTCTTTATTTCAGCAATGATCACATAGGGGAAATTGTTGAAAACGTTTTTATATGTGACCATCACTGAAACAAAATGAACTATTTTTGTGTTATCTAACAAATATTATCAGTTATTTCAGGTTACATGAAGTCGTGACCAAACGGAAAATACGAAAATAGGCGAATGACAGAAAACGTATAGACAAGAAAATCTAGATGTGCGACTGAACACTTTCAACTATATATATATATATATATATATATATATATATATATATATATATATATATATATATATATATATATATATATATATATATATAT